>NC_049185.1:3731485-3733985 GCF_009769625.2 Cygnus olor | reverse complement strand
CCTAAACCCTAACCCTAAAACTAATCCCAACCCTAATCCTAACCCTAACCCGAACCCAAAACCTAACCGTACCGCAACCCTAACCCTAACCCTAAACCTAGCCCTTAACACTAACCCAACCCTAACACTAACCCTTAACCTAACACTACCCAACCCTAACCCTAACCCTAACCCTAAAACGTAACCCTAAACCCTAACCCTAAACCCTAACCCTAACACTAACCCTAACCCTAACCCTAAACCCTAACCTTAACACTAAACGTAACCCTAACCCTAACCATAACCCTAACCCTAACCCTAACCCTAACCCTAACCCTAACACTAACCCTAAACGCGAACCCTAACCCTAACCCTAACCCTAACCCTAACCCTAAACACTAACGCTAACCCTAACCCTAAAACCTAACCCTAACGCTAACCCTAACCATAACCCTAACCCTAAACCCGAACCCTAACCCTAAGCCTAACCCTAACCGTAAACCCTAACCCTAACGCTAACACTAACCCTACCCAAAACCTAACCCTAACCCTAACCCTAATCCAAACGTAACCCCAACCATAATGGAGGAACTAACCCTAACCCTAACGGTGCAGTTAACCCTAAACCTAACCCTAACCGTAACCGAACCCTAACCCTAACCCTCACGTAACCCAACCCTAACCCAACCCTAACACTAACCCTAACCGTAACCCTAACCCCAAACCTAACCCTAACCCTAACCCTAACCCTAACCCAAACCCTAACCCTAACCCTAACCCTAAACCCTAACCCTAACCCTAACCCCAACCCTAACCCTAACCCTAACCCTAACCCTAACCCCAAACCTAACCGTACCGCAACCCTAACCCTAACCCTAACCCTAACCCTAACCCAACCCTAACACTAACCCTTAACCTAACATTAACCCAACACTAACACTAACCCTAACCCTAAACCCCAACCCTAAACGCTAACTCTAAACGCTAACCCTAACATTAACCCTAACCCTAACCCTAAACCCTAACCCCAACCCTAACCCTAACCGTAACCCAAACCTAACCCTAACCCTAACCCTAACCCTAATCCTAACCCTAATCCTAAACCCTAACCCTAACCCTAACCCTAACCCTAACATTTACGTAACCCAAACGTAACCCTAACCCTGACCCAAACGTAACCCTAACCCTAATTGAGGAACTAACCCTAACCCTAACGCAGTTAACCCTAAACCTAACCCTAACCCTAACCGAACCCTAACCCTAACCCTACTTCAAACCCTAAACGTAACCCAAACCCTAACCCTAACGCTAACCCTAACCCTAACCCAAACCTAGCCGTATAACAACCCTAAACCTAACCCTAACCCTAACCCTAACCCTAACCCCTAACCCTTACCCTAACCCCAACCCTAACCCTAACCCTAACCCTAACCCCAAACCTAACCGTACCGCAACCCTAACCCTAACCCTAACCCTAACCCTAATCCTAACCCTAACCCTAACCGTAAACCCTAAGCCTAAACCCTAACTGTAAACCCTAACCCTAGCACTAACCCTAACCCTAACACTAAACCCTAACCCTAACCCTAACCCTTAACCCTAACCCCAAACCTAACCGTACCGCAACCCTAACCCTAACCCTAACCCTAAACATAACCCTAACCCAAAGGTAACCCCAACCCTAATGGAGGAACTAACCCTAACCCAAACGGTGCAGTTAACCCTAAACCTAACCCTAACCCTAACCGAACCCTAACCCTAACCCTAATCCTAACCCTAAACCTAACCCTAACCCTAACCCTAACCCTTTCGTAACCCAACCCTAACCCTAACCCTAACACAAACGTAACCCCAAACCTAATGGAGGAACTAACCCTAACCCTAACGGTGCAGTTAACCCTAAACCTAACCCTAACCCTAACCGAACCCTAACCCTAACCCTAACCCCAACCCTAACCCTAAACCCGAACCCAAACCCTAAGCCTAACCCTAACCCTAACTCTAACCCTAACCCTAAATCCTAACTCTAACCCTAAACCTAACCCTACCGGAACCCTAACCCTAACCCTAACCCTAACCCTTACGTAACCAACCCTAACCCTAACCTAACCCAAACGTAATCCCAACCCTAATGGAGGAACTAACCCTAACCCTAACGATGCAGTTAACCCGAAATCTAACCCTAACCCTACCGAACCCTAACCCTAACCCTAACCCTAACCCTAACCCCTACCCTAACCCTAACACTAACCCTAAACGCGAACCCTAACACTAACCCTAAACGCGAACCCTAACCTAACCCTAAACCCTAAGGCTAACCCTAACCCTAAACCCTAACCCTAACCCTAACCCTAACGCTAACCATAACCATAAACCTAACCTAAACCCGAACCCTAAACCTAAGCCTAACCCTAACCTATCCCTAAACCTACCCCTAACGCTAACACTAACTCTACCCTAACCCTACCCTAACCCTAACACTAACGTAACCCTAAACCGTAACCCTAAACCCTAACCCTAA